>NC_056733.1:633418381-633453381 GCF_019279795.1 Protopterus annectens
ATGTTGTCCTGTTCGATTTTCAGCTAGAGAGTCTTCTGTGTGGAGACATGTGTGAATGGGCATACTTCGTTGAAGGTTGTGCGTTAGGGCTGGCAACTCGGCACGTAAAAATCTGCTGCCAATCATTAGCGGACCGGAGTTCTGCTGTGACGACCCCTAACTGGGAAAAGCCGAAAGACACAAACAAACAAACCCTTGCACAAAGATAACTTATTTGGTAGTAAAGTAGAAGAGGTGTTAAAAAAGATAGAAGAAAAAGCAAAATCTATGCAGACAGTTAAAGATTTCTTACTGGTACAGCCCCCTGGGTTCAGCAGGCATTTTCCTTCCAAGCACTGGTCCTTTCCTGCACCTAGTAAACAGGGCCAGCCTATGCCCCGTGGAAATGGACCTCCCAGACAACAGTCCAGGAGATGCAGAGATCTAAGCAGTGGACTGCCTCCACTTCAAAACCAGGGAGTGCTAAACCACCCCCTTATGGTAAGAACTCACAATGACTCACCCACTCCCGACCTCACCTCGGCCCACCATTACATACCCCTAGGAGGAAAACTCTCCTTTCACTCAAGCACGTGGGCCACCATTACCAAGGACAAATGAGTTCTGAACATTGTTTCTCAGGGGTACAAATTCTCCTTCCACACCCTTCCAACCTCAAAAGGGTTCTCATATCTACCACCAAATCAGTGGGCAGAGGCTAAAAAGCAAATCCATACCCTGCTCTCCTTGGGAGCAGTAGAACACGTTCCTGCAGAGCAGATAGGCCAAGGTTTCTACTCCAGACTTTTTCTGACACCCAGAAAATAGGGCACCTGGCGCCCTATCCTTGATCTATCCATTCTAAATACCTTCCTGGTTATCCCAAAATTCAAAATGCTCACCCTCCAGCAGCTGCTACCCATGCTCTCCAAGGACGCTTGGCTAGCCACCCTGGACCTAAGAGGCCTGCCTCCACATTCCCATCAGGGAGTCCTGCAGAAAATATCTTCACTTCAGGGCAGGATCTCAACACTTTCTGTTCTCTGTACTTCCCTTTGGCTTATCTACTGCTCCCAGAGTTTTCACCAAATGCCTGGCTCTGGCCATTGGTTTTTGCAGACAAAGAAATATTCAAATTTACCCCTACAAAGATGACTGCCTTATTAAGGCAGACAGCCAGGAAAAGCTGCTCAAAGACTTGGCCTTTGTAAAGGACCTACTAATCTCCTTAGGGTACACAATCAACGAAAAGAAATCCAAACAGGTACCCACCAAAAGGATAATCTTCCTGGGAGCAAGTCTGGACACAGCATCCCGGATAGCATGCCTAACAGCAGAGAAACAAAGTTTCCTATCAGCTTACTTCTCTCAACTGGCCACCAAGCCCCAGCTTTCTGCAAGCCCTGGGGTTCATGGCATCTTGGATATTCCTTATTCCATATGCCAGACTGCATATGAGGAAACTTCAGTGGTACCTAAAGAGCCTTTGGTGTCAACACTCTCAAGATCTGGAAACTCTTTTACCTATTATTCCTTGCCTGAGGAAGGAATTTCTTTGGTGGGCAACAGCCTGCTCCCACAACAAGAAACTGCCCTTCTCCCCACACCCCGCCACCCAGACCCTCACCACAGACTCATCAGACTATGCTTGGGGTGCACACCTGGACGGCAGGTGCATACAGGGCCAGTGGAACCCCCAACAATTCCCCCTGCACATCAGTCAAAAAGAGATGGCTGTCCAGCAGACCTTGATAGCTTTCATACCCCTTCTCTCTCCAGGGTTTCTCCTGATCAAAACAGACAACACCACAGTGAAATGGTACATCAGAAAACAGGGAGGGACTCGCTCCTACCCTCTGTGCAGGCTGGCCATGACCCTTTGGTTTAAAGCTTTTTCCATGCAACTACACCTGTTAGCACAATACCTGCCAGGCTCTCTCAACTCCCTGGCAGACCAATTAAGCAGTAAACGTTTGGACCCCCACGAGGGCAGCTCAACAGAAACACCTTCTTACTAATAACTCCGAAATGGGGAACCCTGGAGGTCGACCTCTTTGCCTCCCACACCAACCATCAGCTCAGCAAATTCTGCATCAGGGAGCATCACTGCATGGCATGGAAAGTGGATGCCCTGTCCTTCCCCTGTGTAAACCTCTCAGTCTATGCCATTCCTCCCCTACTTCTCATTCCCAAGGTACTAATCAAAGTAATGGAGGAAAAAACAAGGACCATTCTCATAGCTCCAGACTGGCCCAAACACCACTGGTACCCCTTGCTGCGCAGCCTGTCCCCACTGCCCACATGGAATCTTCCTCAGATTCCCAACCTCCTAACCCAGAGGGAAGGGAAATTCTTGCACCCCCAATTGCAGACACTCAGTTTGGCAGCTTGGCTTATACCCTGACCCCTGACCAGTCTGCCATCCTCAA
The DNA here is from genome assembly GCF_019279795.1 of Protopterus annectens. NCBI lineage: Eukaryota > Metazoa > Chordata > Ceratodontiformes > Protopteridae > Protopterus > Protopterus annectens. The sequence goes on from NC_056733.1 coordinate 633,420,790, forward strand.
TAAACAGGTTCTGGATGTTATCCAAGAGTCCAAATGCCCTAGCACCAGAAAGTCTTGTGCAGGTAAATGGGAAAAGTTCTGCACCTGGATCCAGGCTAAGGGGGCCAATACGGCACAGCCCTCTATCCCAGATTACTTAGCTGACCTACTACACAGTGGTCCCTCTTTCTCCTCTATTAAAATTCATGCCTCTGCTGTTTCAGCTCATTTTCCCACTGAGCAGCCTCTTTTTTTCACACCCTCTGATCAAACAGTTTCTCAGAGGGGCTAGCAACTTGAGGTGCCCCAGAAAGGCACCAACACCTGCTTGGGACCTTAACTTTGTCTTGGAAAAGCTCACCCTGCCTCCTTTTGAACCAGCTTCTTTTGCAGAGCTAAAATTTCTCTCCTGGAAGATAGCCTTCCTCCTGGCCATCACTTCAGCCAGAAGAGTCTCTGAGCTGCAAGCACTCATGGCATTGTTACCCTTCATCTTCCATGCAGACAGGGTATCCCTCAGAACTAATCCATTCTTCATGCCCATGGTGGTGTACAGTGTGGCTCTCAACCAATCCACCCATTTGCCCACCTTCTTTCCTAACCCCCAAAACAAGGGGGAAAGGATTATGTGCTCTCTAGATGTCCACAGACAGCTCAGATACTATCTGGACCAGGACTAAACCCTTCATAAAATCTGATCAACTGCTGGCTAACTTTGCTTCAGGGGCAGAGGGCAAAACCATCTCCAAGCAAACCATTTCCAAATGGATAGTACACTGCATCCTTTTCTGCTACAAACAGCATGGCAAGCCTCCCCCGAAGGGGGTCAGGACACACTCCACCAGAGCAGCTTCCACCTCTGCAGCTTTCCTCATAGGAGTCCCCACCATGGACATCATGGAGGCTGCCACCTGGACATCTGTTCACACCTTTACCAAACATTTCCACCTGCCTCTCTTTTCCAAATCCAGGGCAGGTTTTGCCTCTGCAGTCTTGCAGGGCCTGCTAGCCAGCCCCTAGCTTCCTTGACTGCCTCCACCCATTTCCTCAGCTTTGGGAATCTACCTAAATGTGATAACTGCAACAGTGAAACACGAAGAGCATAGTACAGTTTTGTACACTTACCATAAATGTAGATGTTCGAGTGTCTTCACTGTTGCAGTCCTGGCTTCCCTCCCTCCTTCCCAATTTTTCTTTTTGTTACCTTTCTTCCTTGTTCTCGTTTCCTCACAAGGGACATATTGGTATTTATTTTCCACTGGTGGGGTTCTGCCACCAGAGCCTGGCCTCCTATATTGGGGGCTCCTGACCAGTTAGGGCAAGAAAAACTGATGTAATGGCATCAGCTGCCTTCCTTTATAGCACTGACGACCTGACGTCAGTCTTTGAGCGACAGCAACCGACACAGAAATACTAAGTCTCTGGTATTCAGGCCGGCCGAGGGATACCCTGGCAGGGATAACCCAAATGTGATGACTGCAACAGTGAAGGCACTCTATAACGTCTACATTTATGGTAAGTATACACAAATGTACTTTCTTTCACTTCTAATAAGGTGCCATAGTCTCAGAAAAATAACTCAGCCTGCTCCAAGTTAATAAAACTTTATTTAGAAAAATTAGTGCAGGATAAAGCATGTCCTGCTAAAGCATTTCTGCAGTCCTTAGCTCTTATAGCACCATAATGCTCTTTCACCCGGTCAGACAGTTTGTCCCTGACCACTGAGTTGACTCATAGGGGCATATTATAAACATGGTGATTAGTTGGGTGGTTGCCTTGCCAAAGGGTACACTTACACATTTCTTAACATTGAGTTTAAGACCATAGCTTTGGTGCCATTTTTTAGTCAGAGATGGGCCTTCTTGAAGAATGATAGTGTCTGCAAAGGAGTCAATGATAACCCCCAGATTACAATCATCTGCAAACTTGGTCAGTCATAACCCTTCAGCATTTGCTTCCTCTTCATAGAAATAGATGCCAAAAAGGAGCGGGCCTAGTACCAGTTGCTGGGGGACTCTGCTAGTGTGACTGGCCTCTAGGTGGAGATGGGATCACCTCTTTTGACCTCCTGGGTCCTGTCAGTGAGCCAGCTGGCTATCCAGTGAGTGATAAAAAGGGTTTATACCCAATTTAGTGAGGTTATTCAACTCTTCCTGCCTTTCAAACAGCAGTCCTGCCATCTGCTTATATGGGGATGTTAATATTTCTCCTAGCAATTTTGATTCCAACATCTGATTTTTGTTACCCAGCATATCATTTGATCTGGTGTTGCCCTTTTCTTCCTCAATGATAGGTTACAGATCCAGTCACCTCATCCAACTCAGCTGCATTTTCCAGACTTTAGATCCTAGTCTTGAGCTCCTTCCTACACTACCTCTAGCTCTTCAGATCTCGTTTGCCGCCAGAGTGGTAAGACGGAAGATTTCAGTGTCTCGAGCTGTAAGAAATTATTATTTATCTATGTTTTTCTTCATTTGTCTAGTGTTCATAGGTTCACAGGTAGGTACTAGGCTATTGGCCCTAGGGCCTATATAAGCCTAGCCAAACGGTACCCTGGCTTTTGCCACCCAAGAAAATTATTTTCCTGTGCCCCTGTCAAGCAGAGCCACAGAAGTGATCCCTGAGGTGAATTTCCTGTCTTCCATCCAATCATCAAGATTTTTCTTGGAGTGCTAATGAGGAGCTTTGTTTGATATAGATAGGTAGCTTGTTTCAGAGTATGGGAAGTCTCTGGGACAGGAATCTATCCCTCCATCATGTTCTGTTTATTGTGGTGACAAGGTTTAGGTCCCTAGACCGTGTGTCTTGGAGGGATTGGGATTTCTTTAAGTCAAGCATGTCTAACAGCTCAGGGTTTGACATAACTTTGTATGTTAGGCAGAGATCGCCTCTGAGTAGGCGATATGTGACAGAGTAAAGCTGGAGATTTTTGAGGCTGTCTGCGTAGGGCATCTATTTGAGGCCAGTAATCTTCTTTGTGAGGTATTTCTGCGGCCTTTCCATTTGTTGTAGATGTCTTGTGAAGTACATACCAAAAGGGGCGTTGTACTCTATAATGGGTCTAATGAGTGATGAGTAGAGGGAAACAATGACCTTTTTTCCCTGGATGAGAAACCTTTTGTGATGAGGTGTGCCACGTAGAAGGATTTCCTGACTACTGTGGCGATGTGATTATCAAAGGAGAGACTACTGTCCACCTGTGTCCCAAGGTCTGTAATCACACTTTCGGTGTTAAGTAGACTACCACCTATGTGGTAGTTCATGGGTACAGAGTTTTTACCAAAAGGGATGGCAATGCACTTTGTGGCATTGAGTTTGAGGCCATGGGTTTGACACTAGGCATCTGTCTCAGTGAGGCCCTTTTGTAGGATGTCCACATCATTAGGAGTTTCGATTATGGCTCCTAGTTTGCAGTCATCTGCAAACTTTGTTAGCCAAATACCTTCTGATGTAACTTGTACTTCAGAGAAGTAGATACCAAACAGGAGAGGACCTAGGACTGAACCCTGTGGTACTCCACTTGTCACTTGTCTGAAGTTGGATTTAGAGTCTGCTACTTTTACAGTGTGGGTTCTGTCAGTGAGCCAGTTGGCAACCCATCTTGTGACATAGGGATTTATACCTAGTTTAGTGAGTATTATCTATAATTCCAGAGTGGAGGATGGTGCCAAAAGCCTTGGTGAGATCTAGATAGGCTGTGTGAACCACCTTACCCTCATCTACGGCTTTGGTGACTGCTTCAAAGAAGTCTGTCAAGTTTAGGAGACTTGATCTGACTTTTACAAACCCGAACTGGGTAGGGTCCAGAGTTTGGAGATTACCAATGTCATTGTTTATAAGTTCGATGGTGATACATTCCATAGCCTTACAGGCTCGTCAGGCTAATGGGGCAGTAGTTCCCGAGGTCTGTGGTGGCTCCCCCTTTGTGGAGTGGGATAACCGTTGCTGTGCGCCATTCAGTGGGCACAAAGGTGAGGTGAGGCTATGATTGAACATGGTACTTAAGCGGGGTGCCAGTTCGTTCTGTAGTTCTTGTAGAATGCAGCCTGGGATGTTGTCAGGTCCCATGGATGCTGTGTTCTTGGCTTTGGAGAGTGTTTTTTTCCTGTGCAGTCGTGATTACAGGAACTTTGCATTCATCCAGTATAGAGATGGGCCCTTTAGGGGGTGAGAGAAGGGTAAAGTTAGCACTGAACCTGTCTGCCAGGATGTTGGCAATATCAGTTAGTTCTGTATATTTAGTGCCATTGTGCTGTAACTCAGAGCAGATCTGAGTGTTGCCTTTGGGATTCTTGACATAGCTATAGAATGCTTTGTGGTTGTCTTTAGAATCAGTGGCGATTTTGTTTTCGTAACTAGCTTTGGAGGATTTTATGGGGGATAACAAAATGAAGTAAACAGTACACACTCCTGCCAAATGGATCTGATGAAGCGGTAACCCTGCAAAAGCGTTCATCCTTTTGTAATAAAGAAGTGTTTTAGGACGTTTTTTGTTTTTTTTCTCAGCTTTGTTGGCATGCTCACATCTTGTTTTTAAGCCTGTATTTTATGAGGGATCTCAACTTCTTACTGAGGCTGACCACAGAGTTCCTCCAATCATGGGATTTTACTCTCTTTTGCAACAGTTTTTTTCTTCTGTTGTAGAGTTTGTTTATGGCAGGGGACCACCAGATTGGCTTCCCTTTTTTAGAGGATAGCATCTTGGTTCTGTTAGGGATTGCATGATCCATGCACTCGTATAAGTGCTTATATAGTGTATTTGTATAGGATTCAGCAGTCGTACCTCTATTGTCCATCAGCATGGGTGTCCTGAAGTTTGCCACTTCTGTCTTAAGAAGCGTTAAGTTGGCTTTGGAGAAATTGTTTACAGTGGTTTCCCTAATGGGCGGTGGGGGTGGGATGTGGATGTCTAGGGTGATTAGCTTGTGGTCGGATCTGACCAACGAGGAATTGACCTCTGGTGTGGAACACCGGTTGCCCATGTTGGTAATGACCAGGTCTAGGATATTGCTGCCCCTGGTGGGGGTGTGGATAAGTTGATCCAAGGCATTATAATTTATGAATGTTGTTGGTTCCTTCCTCCCTTTATAGCCCCCTGTGGCTTTGTATATTAGAATCTTTGTGTTTGGGTTGTTTTTAGTGGCTTTTCTTGCCCCCTGTCCCAAGTGCTTCATTGCTGTTTTTTCTGACTGTCGACTGGCCTTGGCATCCCCAAGACTAGTGTTTCTTCGGAGTTCTTCGTACCTGTGTTGCTTTCTTCTGTTACATCCACTATCCTCTCTTGTAAAATTGTAGTTTTCTGGTGCTCTGAAATCAGAAAAAAAAAGTGTGTGTGTGTGGTTTGTTTTCAGACTTGATACCCTTCGCAGGTTTTGTGCGGGTGCAGAACCTGTTTCCTGCTCTCTTTCCGAGTTATCACTGCAAGGTTTGAAATTTAAGGAAGTACTGATTAGTGTTTCATCCACAGGTCATCACTACGATTCAGTGCCACTGCTCACCTAAGAGTTTCTTTTCCCACACTGACTGGGAGTTCACCTCGTTTTCTCCCGTCTGTGGCTGCCTGTTGTCTCCCTGCCTTCTGCATCTCTGGAATGGATTTTTTGGGGACTAGGATCGGGATCCATTCTTTTCATGTTTCACAAAAAAAAAAAAAAAATTCTCCACCTCCTTTCCATGAGGATCTGATCTAGTTAGATCCTAAGTTGGATGCTAAGCCTTCAGACATAGCTCTCAGCTGTTCAGATTTAGGCTCATATTTTTGTTGCTCTCCTCATAAAATTTACGGATGAGTGAAGTCATTAAGCTTAGGATCAGACAGGTAACTGCCAGGCATCTTTGGGATCCAAACTCCCTTTGGATCAGAACTTTCAAAAAAAAAAAAAAAAAAAACTTTTCAGATCCTGACTTCTCCTCAGATCCGACCTGGTTAACTGATTGTTTCTTCCTGGAATCCTAGCTAGTGTTGTGTGCTTTTTGGATCTGAGCTGTGGAGCCAGTGGAGTTTCTAATAAAACTTTGAATCCTAACCTAGGATCCAACAGGTAACTGTCAGGCTTTTCTGGAATCCGAACCCTCATCGGATTTGAGCTGTTGAGCCAGTGCAGCTTCAGATCCAAAGCATCCCTGTAATCAGATGACCTCATGGTTGTGGTTCCTCTTCCAGCATGGAGGTCTGGCCAGTTCATCCCTGTCATGGCTTGCACCAATACTTAACCAGTATATTTGTCTTTTTTTTTTTTTTTTTTTTTTTTTATAGCCCAGGTTGTCACCATTGAGATGTTTTTCCCCTGCAGAACAAACCTTGCCTTTCTTCCTTCAAGTCTTTGGCTTGCTGGACATTCTGTCCAATTAATTGTCATTCACAGAACTAAAATTGGCCAAAGCTACTGTATCTAGATGGCCATTACAGGCCCATTCCACTAGATCCATGGTTACAAGATATTTACAAAATCCAAACAGACCAGTGCTCTGTCCCTGAAAATAAACAAAATAAATGCAGTACTGGGCTACAATATACCCTTTGAGCCTTATCTCTACTCCCATTCCTATTTGATATACAGAGTCCCTCGTGGAAGTGAAACTGTGCGTTGGCTTCTCAGAGTCGTTCCCACTTGTACTTCTCATGTATCCCACACTCTGGTAACTCCATGGATATGCCCGCTGAATCTGTTGGTCTGTGTCAGGATTCAGGCATTCCTAGGAGGCTAGATGTCAGAGCTTGGGCCCCAGAAGCAGCGGTGATATACAGAACCAGGGCTCCAGACAGCATTCTCTGACAGACTCTATCAGCGCTCCTGAAGCTTTGTCTGACTGCCCATTTGTGGAGGCAATCTGGGGATGCTTATTTCACGGCACCTAGATGCTTGGACCAGCTTAACAAACAATGACCGGGTGCTATCCAGAGGTTATTACACTTCTCTTTTTCACATTTTGCATCTAAACAATCCATATGTAGAGAAGTCAAACTTCCGGATGGTCACTGTTCAGTCCATCCTGCTGCTTCTGAGCAAAGATGTTTGGATGTACCCTACCCTATCCATTTTCAAGTTTTTAGGTGTTTGTGTCTGAATGACTTCCCCCTTACTGCTCCAACTGGGTATCACCTGTTGTCAAGCTGGAGGATTAACTGTTTTCAAACCCTCACGTCCCTGGGCATTACTATAAATTCAGCTAAATAGAATAAATCCCCTATACAGAATTTGGAATTCATAGGCTCTCTTTGAATACCACAAACCAGATAGCATCTTTGATTCTTCACTGCATCACGTTATTAAGAAATCTAGTGTGTGACTCGCTGTCACTTCCGTCCCCCTCTGCCAAGATTGAACCTACAAGCTGATGGTCCTATCCCTTTTTCAGCCTCTATCTGTTCCCTATAAAACCAATTTACAAATCTCTTCCCTGGTGGATGCAGTGGTACAATCTGTTCCTAGGAAGACAGCCACTGTAACCATGGACGCTCTCCATTCGGAATGGGAAGCGGGGGAATTTTAATTTAAAAGATAGTCTTAGCACGTGGTTTGCCCTGGAGTCCAGGTTGCTTACCAACATGTTAGAGATGAGAGCTATCCTACTCACATTACAAGCCTTTCAGGATGTTATCCATCTGGAGCCTATCGCAGTGCACACCGGCAACATGTCAGTAGTTTAGTATACTATAAACAAAGGGAGCCTGTTCTTTCCCCTTGTGCAGAGAGGCCAGTCATGAGGGTTTTGGGAATGGACAGTTTCTTCAGACCAGTTTCTAATGGCAACACACACTTTGATGAAATTCAGTCCTCTGGCAGACAGATTTATTGTGCCTAGTCTGATTCCTCGTGAGTGGTTCCTCAGTCAAACAGTTGATAACCTGATTTGTAGCAGTTGGGGCCAACCTTATTACAGCTTTTTTGCTTTCCCGCTAAACAGCAAATACAACATATACTTCACTCTAATCTCCCCTGTGGGGGAATTCCCAAGGAATGCTTGGGTTCACAATGCCCCTCCCCGCATCAGCTATATGCTTACCCCCCTCTACCTTTGATCTCGTGGCTTCTACAAAACAACAGGAGGTTGAAGAGCTCTGCCATCTTCACCCCCCCCCCTTTTTTTTGGCCTCCTCAACTGTGGTTCTCCTGTCTTATCTGAAGTATTCTCCATGGATTCTGGAGCCTAATCGGGATCTTTTATGTCATCCTTCAGAGAGCCATCATCCTGATTTGCATACCTTCAAACTGACCCAATGTTTTTTCTATTTCCAGTGTTTGTAAGACCGTGCAGGCTCGTTTCCCTTGTTCATGACATTAGCCAGCAGGTTCAGAACTTCTACTGCTATATCACTGCTTATCCTCACATAATTAAATAATTAATTCCACACTTGAGCTTCCGGATTATATAACGTTCTTCCCCTGAAAGGAATCTTGCTGCCTAGAATATACCATAAAAGATCACTTTTCTTCTTTGGACGAGCAGTTGTTATATGAAAGTTCATTCAAAAAAAAGTTTTTTGGTTGCATTATATGGGCAAAATTAATTTTCAGCACTTCAGACCTTGTTTGCCAAGCCTCTTCATTTTTTGCCCATAAGATAGGGTGTCCCTCTGGACCAGTCCTTCCTTTATAACCAAGTAGTCACAGAAACCAATGTAAATCATCTTTTCAAAACTGCCACTTTTTCTAACTATGGTTGATGCATGTTTCCTCCTGCTGTATAGTCATAGATGTGTTTATATTTTCATGGGACCAAATGGTACAAAAAATTTGACCAGCTCTTTATCTCTTTTTCCTTTTAACCGCCTAGGTTAAACAGTCCTCCATATAGATGTATTATTCTGGCCAAAGAGATTACTAAATGTATTTTCGCTGATTATTCCCAAAATGTTTTCGGCAGCCTAGAGCCATTTTACCTAATCTACGACTACCTCATTAGCCTTTCTACCACAGTTTTTTTTTTTGATGATACCTTTAATAAAGTCACCGTTTTTTTTTTACAGATAGTAACCTTGTGATGCATTGCAGACTGGGCATTGTCTCCAGAAACAGACCTTCCTTTGGTTTGGCAATGCTCTGGCATATCTTTTCTTGAGGGCCTTAGGAGTAAGGTACTTACTGTAACCTGGTATCTGTGTTGTCCATTTTCTTTCTTCGTCACCTTCCCTCCCAGCCAACCCCGGTCTTATCTTTCTAGGAGGCTATCGGATGTTACACAAATTTTTAGTTCTGCTTGAGTGGTAATTTGTACTTTATCTGTCCTATAATTCTGTAGACATAGGAAGCAAACTTGATCTGAGGAGCTAGAAGCAGCATATTGCATTATGGGAAGAGGGAGGAGCTCGAGACTAGGATCTAAAGTCTGGAAAATGTGGCCACGTTGGATCAGAGGATTGCATCTGTAACCCATCAGTGAGGAAGAATGAAAATGGACAACACAGATACCAAGTTATGGTAAGTACATAACTCTTAAATGTATTCAGTGCATAAATTAAATAAGATGGATGACCGTATGCAGAGTTGCTTCATTCTGTTCCCAGTCTTCAGTCAGATATTCCAAATTTGGTTCTGATTTCTTCAGGAAGCAGGTAAGGTGACTAGGCATCCCCATCTCCCCATTTTATTAGTGGAATTCCCTGCATTTAATTGTGCTGAATTTGAGCAGTAGTATTTTAAGCTAGTACATAAGGTATTCTAGACTTTACTTGTTCCTAATCCTTTGGCATCAGTAGTTCCATTGTAAAGAAAGGAAAGGAGGCATTTTTTTACCACTCTCCCCTGCTACCTAGTTCAGGTGCTGAGCAACTGGATGAGGGATTATTAGTTTATGCAGCTCAGTTTGGCTTCCTGTTAGTGTTGATACTGACTTGTGGGATAGGGACATCTCTTCCTTCAGATACACTGTCTCTGTAAACAACATTTATCTGATCAAAGAATACGCCATACTTCTGTACATTTTTCTTCAGCTAAAGTAAGGTGTTCTGTACTGATGAAGTTAGCAGTACCCAGACAAATTGTTATTCTCTAAGTAGTGAAATCTTTTCAGGATGTATTTTGTAATCTAACCTTAGAGCTAGACGTTGCAGCCTTTTGCTCTAGAGAACTCAATAGATTTACATGGTTCAGGAGCACAGTAATTTAAAGAATGCAGTGGGTGACCCAGCTGTAATATATAGGCCGAATAATACTAAGGAGGTCAAGGAAGGTAGTGTCTCCAAGTCCCCTTCCCATTGACAAAGAAAGTGGATCATTGTATAGATTTGTGGAAGAGAATCTGCATGTCTTCTTCCTCTAACTGTAATAGGTATATTAACTCTAATACATGGTGGGCAGCATTAGATAAAAATCGTTAGTCATATGTTGGATTTGGATCAGGAAGTAGATTTTCCTGTCAGAGAAACTGCTTGGCTTAAACTGCAGATAAAATAGGATTTGTTAAGTGTAGGTAAGAGACATCAGATGGTAGTGTTAGGCCAGCTGCTTTGTCTGCAGTATTAATTTGCATGGTTAAAAAAAAAAGTTTGACAGTCCCATGTGTCCATCAAGCCTTATCTCCTTGATGCCCCATTATATAGAAGTTTTTTGTTTGATCCTCCTCCTGGGAGGCTTCTGCAACATTTGTAGGAGAAAGATTGTTGTAAAGAATTTTAAACACACAGATCTGATGTTGCCTTCATTTGTTCTTCAACCTGTGTGTTCGGATTAGATACAACTTGGCCGCATACTAAAGGTCTAGGATCTGGAATCCGAGCTCCTCGTCTACCCATAATGCACTGCTCCCCCCACATCCCTCAGATCTTGTTTGCTGCACTTCTGTTAGACATCGGGATTGTGTTCATCTGAGCTCCTTGGGGTTTCACTGGGTTTATTAAAAACCTTTTCATTTCCATTTTCTTCATATTAGTATTTTCATACTCCTTTCTTAATATGATCTTCTGTAGCTGTTTGTTGGTCTGTTGTTAGTGTTTATCTCTGTTTCTCCCTACCCAATACTCTTCTCTCTTTCAGTATGTTCTTTGCCAAAAAAAAATATTGATTAAAAGTTTGCTTTAATTTCTCTTATAGTTTTATTAATTTAACTGGGTTGATTATGGTATGGCTGACTCCAGGCCTGCCGGTTTTAAAAAATGTGTGTCATGTGGGCACAAGATTCCTTTCACAGATGCTCACTTGAAGTGTGTTTGTTTTGGGGCTGTCCCCTTAGACTCCTCCTGCTCCACATGTACTGGTTTTAACTAAAGAGAGTTAACTGATAGGAGGAACAAGTTGATTCTCAAAGGCCTCCTTCCTTGCACTGCATCTTCTGCTGCTACACCTTCTACTTCAGGGCCTCAAACCAGTGTCAAGAAACACAAAGACAGAAAAGGTCTCCCAGCAGATACACCAATCCGGGGAACCTCCTGCTAAGTCTTCCAAGCTTTCAGATCCGACTAGCTGGGCTCTTCTAGTTGTCCAGGCCTCCCCTCAGCACTGGTTTCATAATTTTTCTCCTGAGCCAGTTGCCTCGAGGCCTAAATCCTTTCTTCTTCAATGCCCAAAACCTGTTTCCAGACCTCCATCTGTTACTTCTTCTGCTGGGTCTTCCTGCAGCCTCTCCGAAACTGAGGTAGACAGCATGATGGTGAAATTCCTCAAGGCACACATCCAGCTGGGGTTTTGCCTGCTGTGTCTCCCTCTGGATCTGTGAGTTATATCCCTGCCTTTGGTCCGATATCTCCTTCTCAGATCTGACCCCTAGTTTCGGAGTTATTGGGCCCGAACATACCTGGAGTGAAGATGTCAGAGTCAACAGATTTTGTTATCTTGACTCCAACGGTCTCCCTGACTCACCTGGCTCAGACCTTTTCGGAGCAGAGTGGTTCTTGGAGCCGTAGCTTTGGCGACGGGTCCGAGGGGTTGACATCAGCCACGAAGTTTTCGGGACTGTCTCTTCCCGTCAGGGTTTTGGTGCTTGATAGCTCTACTCCAACTCTTTCACTCAAGTCTGGGGGTTTTAGGGATTCGTGGAGCTTCCCTGTTGACAGCTTTGGCTCCAGTGGGGTTGGTTGCCATCGGTGTCTCTATCTCCCTTGAAGGCATTTGCGGTGGTGGAGAGTGTTCTCTCTGTGCGCAGAAGACCCTCGACTCTACCTGCTTCGGAGCCCTTTCCACCTCCAGCAGTTTTTGTGTCTGAACCATCTATTCTGTCTCCTCTGGGACAGTCTACCCAGAAAGACTTCCAGACCGTTTCCGCTGTGGAACACCCACAGTCTTCCGATACCTCCCTGGAGCATCCCACCGAAGAGGTCCCTCGGAAACGTCAATGCAAAAGGAGACACTTGGACTCCCCTTTGGAGAACACCGATCTCCATGAAGGGGAGGGGTCCGCAGATCACTACCTGAGGATATCTTCTTTGATGAAATCATGGAGATCCTTTGCCAAAAAGGTGGTTGGTCTTCCCAAAACCCTAATGTGGGGAATCGTTTTTTTTCTAGAATATTTTGGGTCAGGCTCATCAACTTCTTGGGTGTCCCTCCTTGCAGATCCCCTGAGCGACCTTGTGTCGCGCAGGGAGTGGAAGGAGCTGGACACAGTGGAACCTATCCCAAAACAACCTGACAAGATCCTTAGTGTTCTGGCAGACCAATCCCACTGGACTAAAGATGTTTCCATCAATGCCACTGTGATAGCAGCAGCCACAAAAAAGGAGCTAGCTCAGCAAAGCTCCACCATCCATCCCCTAACAGAGTTTAGGGCCTTGGACAGGTTTGGTAAGTGGGTGTATGCTTTAGCAACCTTCACAATGTGAGCACCGGATTATCTGGCACATGTAACTAGACTACAGAGGGATTTAGTCAAGGAAATCTCTAGTTCAGTCCCAGGGTCCATCTCTGCTGAGGAACAGAAGACCTTTTCCTCCAGGATGGCCACTCAGTCTGTATTGAACACGTTTGATAATTTCTCATGCTGCAGAAGGTGCCGCACCGGGCAGCCGGATCAGGCATTTCTACCGGACTGCCCCTGCTGTGTGATTTCTCAGAACTCTACAAGATGTCTTTCACCAGCACCCCTTTCGATGGATCGACTCTTTTCGGTCCAGCGGTCAGAGATGCTCTCTCCAAAAGTGAAAAAGACCAACCTTGTATGCCCTTGGAATCCGATTTGCTATTCCACAACGGTCCTTTTCCAGGGACCAGCGTGGGAATAAAAAGTTGTGGTCCCGAAGATCTCTAGGTCTCTTTCAGGATTCACAGGGAGACTTTCTCCCAGAGGTAGAGGGGGAATGCTAATAATGGCAGACACCATCCTTGTGGTAGAGGGGGTCCGATGAATCGGGTATCAAGATACTTACTAGGACAGGCCCAATCAGGTGTCTTTAAGGATTGCCCGACTGTTCGTCTCTGGAGGCAGTTGAGGGAGATTTGTCTTTACACCCAACAGCCTGAGAAGCCATCACAAAAGATTGTTGAGTGTTAAAGATTATATCCAGAGGTTATTCTATACCCTTTTCCAAAATCCCTCTCCAAGCAAGATGCTGCCCAATGTTCCACCAAATCAGAGGGAGGCTGCAGGCTTAGAAATTTCAAAGCTACTCTCAAAAAGAGTCATCCAAAGTGTCCCCCAAACCAGCTTGGATTAGGCATCTGCTCCAGAATCTTTGTAGTTCCCAAAAAGATGGGGGACCTCAGGACAATTCTGGACCTTATGACCCTCAACAAATCAGCTGCTGATTCAAAGTTATGAATGGTCACGATTCAGTCCATTCTGCCCTTCCTGCAGAAGGGATGACTGGATGTGGTCTGTAGACCTTCAGTATATGTACTATCACGTCAAGATGAACAGGCAGTCCAGAATGTTCCTCCGTTTTGGCTGGGAGCCAATCACTACCAGTTCGGAGTACTCCCCTTTGGTCTTACCACAGCCCTCAGGGTATTCACCAAATGCATGGCAGTAGTGCAGCTCACATGAGACTTCAAGGATTCCATGTGTTTCCCTATCTGGGTGATTGTTTCCTAACAGCTCCCACCAGGCATCACCTCGTAGAAGCCAGAGATTACCTGGTCCACCTAGCCTTGACCTTGGGCATCTCCATCAATCTAAAAAAGTCTCCACTCAAACCAGTGCAGATAATAGACTTCATCGGGGCCCATCTGAACATCACTCGTTCTTTAGCTCTTCTCCCTCCAGACAGAATCTCCACCTTGAGATCAAGCAAATCGTGGATATTCTTTCTTCTCTGGCAAATCTTGTTCTAAGAGCTTTGGGTCTATGTTGGCCATGATTACCTTAGCTCTGTTAGCATGCCTTCATACGAGAGTACTTCAATGGACCTTGGCGGATCAATGGTCCCTTCTTTGGTATCTATTGAATCATCCATTCAGAATCTCTCGAGCATGCAAACAGTCTCTTCTCTGGTGGCTCCAATCGGGAGATCTCCACCAAGGCCGACTGTTCATCCTTCCCCCTCCCAAGGCCACAATGACCACAGATGTGTCCTAGTTCGTGTGGGGGAGCATTATCTGGGACAAACTGTCTCAAGGCATGGGGTCCCCACTAGAGACAAACTTGCATGTAAATATTCTGGAGATGAGAGCTGTGCTTCTTGCTTTGCAAGCCCTTTGATCCTCTCCTCCCATGGGAACCATTGCAGTTCAGATGGACAACATGTCAGTGGTCTGGTACATCAACAAATGGGGGAACCAAGTCATACTCCTTGTGTCGAGAGGCCATGGCAATGTGTGATCTGTTCCAACTGCTTTCTCGTAGCAATGCACATTCCAGGGAAGTCAAACATCCTGGTGGACAAGCTCAGCAGAACCATTCGGATGCCTCATGAGTGGTCTCTAAATCCTTCAGTGGCAAATACGATCTTCCAGAAATGGGGTCAGCCTTATAGTTTCATAGTTTTAGTACTAGGCTAACTGCCCCTGTGAGCCATTTTAAGCCTAGCCAGTTATTCCTTGTGAGACTCGAACCTTGCACCTTGTGTATGTAAGGCAAACACCGTAGCCATTAAGCCACCCTCCCAACCCAGTTGCTGTAATCTCTTTCCGTCTCCTTCCAACACCAAGTGCAGCGAGTTTTTTTCCCTGATCCCTCCTCAGGGGCAGTCGAGAGACACTGTAGTCCATGCTTGGCCCCCCCCAATCTACTTTATGCCTATCCTCCTCTACCCCTCATTCCCAAGTTCCTGCAAAAAGCTCAGAGATTGAAGTGCCAGGTAGTCCTCATTGCTTCCTTTTGGCCTTGACAAGTTTGGTTTCCTTTCCTCTGGTCTCACCTGGTTTGTCCACCATGGGCTCTGGATCTCTCTCCAGATCTTTTGTCCCACCCTTTGGGACATCCCCGCCCAGATCTTCCAAACCTGAAATTCACCGCTTGGTTACTCCAGTTTCAATGATGGTAGAACTCCTGGACTTTCTTCCCTAGTTAGAAAAATTTTGATTGCAGCACACACTCTCCACGAGGAAAATATGCAATAGGAAGTGGAAGAGGTTCTACATTTGGGCTCATTGGAACAGTCTGGAGTCTTTTACAGCTCATGTTTCTGCTGTTTTAGATTTCCTGGCATCCATTTTTTATAACGTAGCTAGTTTCTCTACAGTGAAAGTGCAATTGGCGGCCATTTCCAGTTTTCATATTGGGGAAAAATCATTCTTTTTGGCCTCATCTAAGTCGTGCAAGGCCTTTTTAAAAGGTGCCTTTCTTCTTTGCCCTTCTATTAAAGATCCTGCTCTGCCTTGAGACCTTGCTTTGGTCTTGCAAGCTCTAGTCTCACCTCCCTTTGAGCCTTCAGCTAAGGTTGAGTTATTTTGACCTGGAAGACCGTCTGTTTAGTGGCCATTACTTCAGCCAAGAGAGTGTCTGAATCACAGGCTTTATCTTCCAAGCCTCCATATTTAATTTTTCACAAGGACCGAATTACTTAGTGTACTAACCTGTCCTTTCTGCCCAAGGTCGCATCTGAGGCAGGTTATTAATCTTCCTGTCATTTTTCCTAATTTCCAAAACAAAGAAGTACCATCTTCATATGCTGGATGTACACCGACAACTTTGCTTCTATTTGGACAGGGCTAAACTTTTCAGAAAACCTGACCAGCTTTTTGTTTCTTTTTCAAAGACCAAGCTGGGAAAACCAGTGACTCTGGCCAACTGGATTATTAGTTGCATTCCTCTTGCTTGCTCTACAAAGGGCATCCCTTTGCCTTGTCGTATTAAGGCCCATTCCACTAGGTCAGTTTTTACTTCTTCAGCTTTCTGATCTGAGCTTTCCATTGATGAGATTTTTGCAGCTGCTACCTGGTCAAACCCCCATACCTTTCTGTCTTATTATAAGTTGAACATTATTTCCAGGAACAAAGCTTCTTTTGGTTCTGCTGTGCTCTGGAATATCCTTCCATGCAGGCCTCCCAAGTTCTTCTGTAGCTGGGGACTCTCTCCCAAAGGTTGAAGAATGAATGAAGACAACCACATCAGATAAAGACGTTATGTACTCATTATAACGTTCCATCTAAGTTGTTACCTCTCATTTGTTTTTCAACTCTTCGTCCCTCCATCCCCCTACCTTTTCTAGGACCTAGTGGAGATAGATGAAGTATATATACATATGTATGTACACTTCCTTGATGTTTGAGCTCCTGAAGTACTTATTTCTGATTTTCCCTGATTCTTTGTGTGATATATATGCAGCTGTGTGATAAGATGTTGCCAATATTTTGCAGCTGACTTGATCTGAAGGATATGAGGGGAGGAGCATTATGGGTAGGGGAGGAGTTCAGAGTTCAGATCCTAGAGCTTTAGTATGTGGCCGAGTTGGATCCAGTCCTCGGATCTGAACCCATAGATTGAAGAACAAATGAGAGGCAACAACTCAGATGGAATGTTATGGTGAATACGTAACTTATTTTCTTTATTCTCCTCTCTCTAGCTATGTCAGGAGCTTTCCTCTAAGCCATGGACATTTTGTGGAGTACAGAGCAGAAGACTGCTGTACAGAGTCACTTGCAATGCTAACAGCAGTATACCAGAAGTAGTAGTAGAAGGCAACGGCAGCAGCAGCATTCCCCAACTATGTAGGTAGTTTTCCACAAGTTGTCTGATGGTGCTGTTGCATCATTTTCTGCTGCCTGCCAGACTCTGTTTCCTAGGAAGAATGTTCTTTTTTCTGTTCACAGCCAGACTAAAACAGAGTTTCTGCAGTTTGTACTGTATCTAATGCTATTTCCTTTCATTTTCAGTTCCCATATCACACACTTCTAAAGTATTAGCAGAACACAGCACTCGGTATTGTTAAACAGCTTTTGAACATTGTAGCTAGTCAGCCAGTGCCATTCCCAGAGACAGACAACTGGTTCTGTTTTTTTTTCTGGTTCCAGAAAAGAAAAAAATCACTGAAGGTCTCTGCAGGTACTGCATGAAGACCTTCAAAAGAGCTTAAGGGTAATACATCAGTTTAGACGCAAGACATTTCCAAGCTTAGCATGAAAGAAAGGCAGGAGGAGAGTAAAGACAGAATAATAGAATCCTCCCCCAAGCTGATAAGGTGAGAAGAAAAGATCAAGGGTTTGTTGAAGGGTAACCTAGTCCCATGTAAGAGCAATGACTGATCTGGTCTGGCAAGGACAAGGGGTAGTAGGCATTTAAGAAGAGGCTTTAACTGTAGTATGGATATTTTTAACAAGGCAAATGTAAACCTCTGTCCTTAATAATTTAATCCAAAAAAAGTACCCGGGCAGAAATTGGTGCAAGGACTAACCTGTCCATAAAAAGAGTGAAAAAGGGCAGTAAGAACAGATTTAAAGGAACTTAAAAGAAAGGACTTTAACTCCAGACAGCTTAAGACACTTAATGCCTTGGAGGCTAAGAAACAAACAAAAAAAAAAAACGGAAGGGCGCATGTTTATCTCTTGGTCTGTGATAACCTCATTGACCATTCAACAGTAAGGTGCAAAGGGAATTCCATAATAACAAAACTGAAAATTTCTTTCCATGGTAAAAATCATAGTCAGCTCTTTCCAGCAATGATGAGGATAAACAGCATAGACTGCAGCAGAGCCAAAAAACTATCAAAAGTCCATGGCGTATTTTTGAATCTGATTACAATGAACATGTACTTGAGATATCTCTGAACTATGTATGTCCTTCCGTTTCACTGTTCCAGTACTCATTATAATAGGGATCCCCTACCAAGGCCGGCCTGATGTCAGGCCAGTATACCAAAGCCTGTAGGTTGCTTTTAAGGTACTCCGTATGTCACACGCATGCTCCTCGCGTAGTGTAAAGATGACATCCAGATGTACTATTCTCAGAAATTCTTTACTGACAGTCTGAACTCCATCATGATCATCATCTGTCTGAACACCTTGTTCATCAAGCCATTTCAGATAAGGGCTCCTTGTTTTTTTTTTCATCTTTTTCTTTTGTATTGTTGCTTGTGGGGTTTCATGTCATCCAAAAAGGGTAAATGCCAGTGTGGGAAACCGATTCCCAATAATGACAGTCACAAGCAGTGCTTATTTTGTTTTGGCGCTTCCCCCCAACCATACGTCCTGTTCAGTTTGTCAGGCATTTATTCCCAAGACTCTCCATAGCCTGCTTTTTTCTTTGGCCTTGTATTTGGAGAACCAACATCTTAAACTTTTAGCTAAAGACACGATGGAAGGAACTTCCCACTCTGAGGGGCAGCCGTCCATGGAGAAGGCCAAGAAGTGTAGGTGTGATTCTTCTGCTGTGCAGCCTCCACCGATTGTTTCTCCCTAGGCAAGTGAAAGCCCAGAGGATTACCCGGCTGTGCTGTTGGATTGTTCTGCTGTGACTGTTTGGAGGCATTGCAAATGTCCGCTTCGGATGTTTAGGGGGGAACCTTGGCTGATTATTTTCAAGGGGCCTGGGGCGTTCCTCAGAATTTGGTCAGAGAGGAAGTTCAGACTACTACTATTGAATGCTGTCCAGGGTTGGAGCATCCTAAGATTTATAAGATGGACATCCCCTTGAAGAAAAAGCAAAAGACTAAGCCTATTTCCCCAGCTCCTAAGGACCTGCAGAGTGAATGGCAGAATTTCACTCGGGTTGTTTAATGCTTTGGATTTGAAACCTCCTCATGGATTCTCTGATGTCCTTCGTGTTTCACTGTTGCAGGCATTACATTTGGGTTATCTGCTTGCAGGTAGCCCTCCGCTGGTCTGATTATCAAAGTCTTGGGTCCTGCGTCGGTTGCTGTCTCTTCTTCCATGACGTCAGGTAGTCAGGGGTATAAAGCATGCAGCCGACGCCATTACATCAGTCTTTCTTGCTGTGCGGTGCCCGAAGCAGAAGCAGTTTGCAAGTGCCGGTCAGCCGACTCCTGAAATTTTCATTTTTGAGTTTCAGAACTGAGGTCTTCAAAAAAGCTAAGTACCCTGTTGGGGATCCTTTTTCTTGCTCTAAATCTATGTCAGTAAAAGTTAACAATTGTATTATTTGTGGAAAGCAAATGCCTCAAAGATTTTCATTCCCCAGACCACAACGTCCCTTGCTGTCGGTTTTGTGCCTTATTCAATCCTCGAACTATTCGTCATCTGTTCATTTTTGCAACAAACTATTTTGGTACTCTGTTTAATTATCCAGAAATGGCTTCAGTAAGCCACCCGACTACCGACATTCCGAAAAAACGTAAAGATAAAGACAGAGACAGACTGCATAGGTCCAAAGCTGCCAACGCTTCCGTTAAGCTGGTCGCCATTTCGCGGTACTCAGGCACCTTTGCAGCCCCTGATACCCGCTACTTCAGATTCACAGGCCTCTACTGAGACCCATTCGGAGTCCGGTATGCCACGAGATGCTTCTTCAACTTTGGAACCTGCAGTTGTCTCTACCTTGGATGGGTCCAGAGCCGCTGTGCAAGCACCGACTTCTGAGGGTGTATTCAGTCCTACTGACTTGTATATCAAACAGATGCCATCGTCTTCTTCAAGGCTTAAAACTCGATCCACGCCTAGAAAACCGACGTCCAAACTGCATGGTCAGGCCCATATGCATAAAAAACAAATAAGAATGGCTGAAGACCTTATTACTCTA
Organism: Protopterus annectens; assembly: GCF_019279795.1. Classification (NCBI taxonomy): domain Eukaryota; kingdom Metazoa; phylum Chordata; order Ceratodontiformes; family Protopteridae; genus Protopterus; species Protopterus annectens. The sequence continues at coordinate 633,440,773 of NC_056733.1, forward strand.
ATTAGGGGAAGCCAGCCTTCTCCCTCTAAGAGACCTAGAACTGATTTTCCTTCTGATTCTTCTGATCAGGATTCTGAAATTTCTGTTTCTTCTGATGACCAGGATTTGCCATTATCTACCTATGAGGATTCTGATGCAGAGGACTCCATACCCTCTGCTTCCCCTCCAGAAGATTTCTCTTTTGGTGAAACTTTGCACAGTCTTAGGGAGCATTTCCGCTGGGAAAGCCAGGATTACTCTGACTCCAAAAAGAGGATAAGGGAATTCTTACTCCTACCTCAACACAGGCCTTTAGCTATCCCTACTGTACTGGACATTGTAGATGTTGCCTTCTTGGAATCAAGCCTGGCCCCAGACACTTTACCTCCAGCTCCCAGGAAATCTGATGGGTGTTATAGAGTACCTGACTCTCACAAGTTCCTCTTTAAGAATCCTACTGCGGGCTCAGAGACCATTTCACAGGGACCCAAAGGCATTAAGGCTACTACTGCCAAAAACCCTACCCCCTCTGATAGAGATTCCAGGGCCCTGGACAGATGGGGTAAGAAGGTATGCACTTCTGCTACCTTAGCCATTAGGGCCTTAAACTTCCAGTTTCATATGTTAAAAGTATCTGTATCATATTATTGGATTGCATAAACAGAAAATTATATTGATTCCTAACTGTGCTGAAAATAAAGAATTACAGGATTTAATGCATTCTGCTGAACAAGTTGGTAAACATACTTTGCAATGTGGTTTTGACTCCTTAGAGGCATCTTGCAGGGCTGCTGTCACTGGATCTGTTCTTAGAAGTCATGCTTGGCTTAAGGAGCAAACTTTGCCAGATCATGTTAAAGATAAATTACTGGATGCTCCCTTAAACCAAGACTGCCTGTTTGGCAACAAAGCAGAAGTCTTAAAAAGATGGAGGAAAAAGCTAAATCTATGCAAACTGTTAAAGATTTCCTGCAAGTACAGCCTCCCAGATTTAGTAGGCATTAGCCGTCTAAGAATTCGTTCTTTCCTGTCTCTTCCAGGCCTTCTCAGTCCAAACCCAGGAACAGCAGACCACCTAGGCTACAGTCTCAAGGTATTCACAGGCCTAAGCAGTGGGGGCCTCCCACTTCCAAAGCTGGAAGTAGTAATACACCCCCTATGGTAAACTGTCACAATGACTTAACCTTAAACCTTCCAAGCCCTGCTCAACCGACTGCTCCTTTAAGGGGGAAAGATCACCCTGCATGCAAAAAAGTGGAACTCTTTACCCAAGGCAAATGGGTTTTAAATGTAGTTTCCCACGGATACAGATTCCACTTCAACATTTTACCAACCCCCAAACGGTTGGCCAGACCTACCCCCAAATCAGTGGGCAGAGGCTCAACAGCAGGTTATCTCTCTTCTAAGTATCAGGGCTATTCAACCTGTCTCAGCAGAGGAATGGGGACAAGGTTTTTACTCAAGACTTTTCCTGGTACCCAGAAAAAAACAACTCCTAGCATTCTATCCTGGACCTGTCTATCCTAAACATCTTTTTGGTAATTCTAAAATTCAAAATGCTAACTCTTCATCAGCTGCTTCCCATGCTAGGCAAAAATGCCTGGTTGGCAACATTGGACTTAAAGGAAGCTTACCTGCACATCCCAATAAGGGAATCTTGCAGAAAATACCTATGCTTCAGAGCAGGCTACATGCACTATCAGTTCTCTGCACTGCCCTTTGGCTTATCTACTGTGCCCAGGGTATTCACAAAGTGCCTAGCTCCAGTCATTGTGTTCTGCAGGCAAAGAAATATTCAAATGTACCCATACCTGGTCGATTGCCTAATTCAGGCAGAAAGGCAGGGCATACTATTAAGTCATCTGGCATTTGTAAAGAAACTGCTAACCTCACTGGGGTAAATCATAAATGAAAATAAATCTCACCTAGTACCCTGCCAACAAATTGTATTCCTGGGAGCAAGCTTGAACACAACTTCCCAGATGGCCTACCTCACGCCAGAGAAGAAAATTTATTTGATAGCCTACTTCAAACTACTGACCACAAAGACCCAGCTATCTGCAAGGAAAATAATGCAAGCCCTGGGGTTCATGGCCACTTGCATCCTACTAATTCCATATGCAAGACTGCATATGAGAAAACTACAGTGGTATCTAAAAAACCTATGGTGTCAACATTCTCAGGACCTGGAATCAATGATTCCTATCATTCCTTGTATAAAGACAAGAGGTCTGCTACCACAACAAGGGACTGCCATTCACTCTACCCCCTGCCGCCCAAACCCTAACAGATGCATCAGACTGTGCATGGCGGGCTCACTTGGCAGGGCAGTGCATTCAGGGCAAATGGAACCAGAGTCAAATGCACTTGCATGTCAATCAAAAAGAAATGTCAGCTGTACAGAATTCTCTGACAGCCTTCAAGGACCACATTCTTCCAGGACAATTATTGGTAAAGACAAACACCACTGTTATGTGATACATAAACAAACAGGGGGGAACCCACTCATACCCTCTCTATAGACTAGCCATGGCTCTGTGGAATACAGCCTTGAGCTACCAAGTGCACCTACAAGCTCAATTCCTGCCAGGCAAGCTAAATTCACTGGCAGACGACCTAAGCGGAAATCTCCTGGACCCACACGAGTGGAAACTGGAACCAAAGATATTCAGCATTTTGAGAAACAAATGGGGGAGCCCAGAGATAGACCTGTTTGCCTCCCCTCAGAACTACCAGTTGGACAAATTCTGCACAGGGACTCTTCACAGACAAGCTTGGAAAGTGGATGCCCTGTCCTTCACTTGGGAAAGCTTCTCAGTTTATGCCTTTCTCCCTCTGCCTCTCCTCACGAAAGTTCTACTAAAGATCAAACAGGACAAACCAAGGACAATACTCATTGCACCAGACTGGCGTCGCCAACACTGGTACCCCCTCTTGCGCAGTATGTCTCTGCTGGAACCATGGCACCTGTCTCAGACCCCTTCCCTGCTGTCCCAGCAAGAGGGCCAGATTCTGCACCCCCAGCTTCAAACCCTGAACCTTGCAGCCTGGCAAATTACCTGAGCTCTCCAATCCTATTCCTCAGTAAGCAAGTGCTGGATGTCATTCTGGAGGCAAGGAGGCCTAGTACTAGAAAATCCTATGCTGAAAAGTGGAAAATATACTGTTCCTGGAGCCAAACTCAGGGGATGGGCACAATAGTGCCCAGCTTATAGCATATTCTTCAATACTTATCAGAGATGATTCACAAGGGCCTTTCCTTTTCTTCTATTAAAATTCATGCCTCAGCCATTTCAGCACATTATAATACTGAGCCACCCCTCTTCTCTCACCCCCTGCTGAAGCATTTCCTCAGAGGGGCCAAAAATTTAAGACCTCCCAGGAGAGCCCCTACTCCAGCCTGGGACCTTAACTTTGTATTGGAAAAGCTCACTCTATCTCCTTTTGAGCCAGCTGCAACTGCAGAGCTGAAATTCCATTCCTGGAAAACAGCCTTCCTTCTAGTCATCACTTCAGCAAGAAGAGTGTCTGAATTACAGGCCCTCATGGCAGTGGAGCCCTTCATCATCTTCCTTGCAGACAGGGTGTCCCTCAGGACCAATCCTTCCTTTATGCCCAAGGTGGTATCCAGTGTGGCCCTTAATCAGTCCATTCATTGGCCAACCTTCTTTTCTAATCCACAGAACAAAGGAGAACGAATACTGCACTCTTTGGACGTGCACAGACAACTTAGATTTTATTTGGACAGGACTAAGCCTCTCAGTAAAACCGAACAGCTGCTAGTTGCCTTTGCTGTAGAGGCAGAGGAGAAGGCCATTTCAAAGCAAACCATTTCTAAGTGGATAGGCCATTGCATTAATTTCTGCTATAAGCACCATGGAAAACCTACCCCACAGGGGATAAGATCACATTCCACCAGGGCTGCATCTACTTCAACAGCCTTTCTCAGAGGTGTTCCTACCAGGGACATCCTAGAAGCTGCTACCTGGAGTTTTGTTCATATCTTCAGTAAGCATTACCACTTGCCTATTTTTTCTAAATCCTGAGCTGGTTTTGCCACTGCAGTCTTGCAGGTCCTAATACTCTCTAATTGCCTCCTCCCTTCCTTAGCTTTGAGAATCTACCCAAATGTAATGACTGCAACAGTGAAGCGCGAAGAACATAGTACAGTTGTGTACACTTACCGTAAATGTAGATGTTCGAGTGTATTCATTGTTGCAGTCCTGGTTACCCTTCCTCCGGCCCCCTGACTTCTATTGGCTATACCTCTCTTCTTGTTTACTGTATTTAAGCTTTCTGGTGTATTTGCTTTTTGTTGGAGGTGTAATCTTGTATATAATTTCTTTCCATTATGGGGCACCTGACATCTGGGGCAAGAAAAACTGATGTAATGGCATCAGCTGCATGCTTTATAACCCTGACTACCTGACGTCATGGAAGAAGCGACAGCAACCGACGCAGGACCCAAGACTTTGATAATCAGGCCGGCTGAGGGCTGCCTGCAAGCAGATAACCCGAATGTAATGACTGCAACAGTGAATACACTTGAACATCTACATTTATGTAAGTGTACACACCTGTACTTTCCAGCTCCCCATGGTATTCCACTGCACTTAAAAGACCCAGAGAACAGGATTCCTCTGAGGAGGAGGTGTATTCAGCTGAGGAATCCCTTGCTTATTCATCTCAGATTCCCTCTGCTTTAGACTGTGGATCTGAGGAAGAGGTATCTGCTAGTCCTGACTCTACTTTAGAGTAAATTTCTTTTGGGGACACACTCTCCAAAATGATGGAGTTTTTAAATGGAAATGTGCCCAGGTTTCTGAGGTACAAAAAAGTATTACGAGCTCCTTCAAATGGACTCTCATAGATGATCTTCTGCAGTTCCTCCTGTTTTGGCTACTTTGTTGGATTCTTTTTCTGCTGCATCTAAGGATCCTGATTCCCAGCCCCGTGCCCTCAAGAAACATGATAGGTTTTATAGGGTGCCCGAGGACTGTAAATTTCTATATAGGTGTCCTCCTGCTGACCCTTCTGTGGTGTCTCTGGCATCTGACAAGCCATCCCAGTTGCTGCCTTCTATTAAGTTGCTTCCTTCTGATAGACAGCAGAACTATGGAAAGGCTAGGTAAGAAGGTTTATACCTCTGCTACATTAGTTTTAGGGCTGTCCATTGTCAGACCCATATACCCAGATACATTTTGGCTATTCTTTTTCAAGCTTGTAATGTAATTTCTGATTTACTGCTTTCCCTGTTAGGGACTCTGTCCCAGGTGGCTTGCTCTTGTCTTCTATTAAGTGTAGCTATGATGCAGCAGTTGCTTCTTCTAGGTCTGCTGCCTTTGGCTCTGTGATGAGAAGCTATTCCTGGCATCAGCTAAGTTGATGGATGCACCGCTGGACAACAAACACTTATTTGGTGAAGCTGCTGCTGATTTTCTTAAGCACCGTCAGGATAAGGGCAAGGCCTTGCAGGAACTTGAACATGTTTTTGCTTCTCCTGTGCCTAAATTTCAGAGAAATTACCCTAATAAGCCAGTCTTTGTTCTTAGGCAGTCTCATCTTCTCCCAAGGATAAGAAGAGTGGGAAGCGGGTTCCTCTTGCTAAAGCTACCTAAACTTCTGTGCCACTGAAGTCTCCCGTTTCTGATAAACTAGGTGCTGTCTGACTGTCCTGTTCTCAGCCACATTCCTCTTTTCCCTTTCTGTTCGATTAAAGATTACTCAGGATTCCTGGGTTCTGTTTATTATCCAGCTAGGGTATTTCATGGTCTAGAAATGTCTTCCCCCTTTTATGGGCATTCCTCATCCCCCTCTGGAGCATTTGCCCTTCTTCCCAGGGGTGCTCTGGGGTCTGCTGACTCAAGGAACTATTCAGGATGGTCAGGTTCCCAAAGGGGAAGGGGTTTTAGTCTAGAGGGCACTTGGAGATCTATTCTGGACCTCTCTCATCTAAACACTTTTCTGAAGGTCTCCTCTTTTCAAATGTTGCGCCTTCAGACTTTGTTCCCTATTCTGCTTCCTCACGCCTATCCAATATATCTAGACCACAAGGATGGTTATCTTCATATCCCAATTCATCCCCTTTTAACGAAGTTTTTGTTTCTTTGTTTCTTCCTGGCATTTTCAGTTCTCTGCTTTGCCCTTTGGCCTTACTGCTGCCGCAAGGGTATTCAACAAATGCCTCGCTCTATTGATTGCTTTTCCAGGCTAAGGGGGATCAAAGTCTTTTTCTACTTGGTTGACCTCCTATTTCAGGAATTTCTGTCCAGAGACTTTGTTGCAAAATCTTCATTTTGCTGTCTCTCTTCAACAGAGCCTGGGGTTCACTATAAATTTCAAAAAGTTCTTTCAGACTCCTTCTCAGGATCATGTCTTTCTGGGGTCCAGGAATCCAGACTGTTCCTATGCTGGCATCCCTGCCTCCTCCCAAGGCACTAACTCTCATTTCTTTTTTTCAGTCTCTTCTTCGTCTGGCTTCATTAACAGCCAGGGAATTCCTGAGAGCTCTGGAGTTAATGGATTCCACCATTCCTATGCTCCCTTTTGCCAAACTACACATGAGAAAACCTCAGTGGTTTCTGAAGTCAGTTTGGCTTCAGCGTTTTCCTTCCCTCGACTTTTTAGTTACTCTTCTTCTATGTCTCATGCAGGAACTTCAGTGGTGGATTCAGCAGTTGACTTTCAATCCTGGGCTCCCTTTTCATCCACCTCTTCCCTCTCAGTAACTGTTTGCAGACATTTTAGATATGGGATGGGGAGCAGCTTTTGGTCCCCTCAAGGTGCAGGGAGTCTGGTCACTCACCTCATCAACAGAAAAAACACTTCGGTGTCAAGATGAGAACTCTTCTGCTGGCTTTTCAGGCCTTTCATCCTCTCTTCTCCCCAGGAACTCTCAAGGTGTTTACAGACAATATCACAGTGATGTGGTATGTCAACAAAGTGTGTGGGGGGGGCAAGTTCTTATCTTCTTTGCCGATTAGCACTCCGTGTGAGAACCTAGCTAACCAGTATCAAGTGACACTTCAGGCAGTTTACATTCCTTTAAGTCAAAACATCATGGCAGACACTCCTGACAGGTCTATAACTCTATCCCATGAATGGATTCTTCACAGGGATGTGTTTCTGGATATTGTCCACCAGTGGGGTATTCCTCAGTTGGATCTTTTTGCCTACCTTCTGAACAGACAACTTCCTCTATTTTGTGTCAGAGTCCCAGGTCCTCTAGTTTGGAAAGTAGATGCCCTCTCTTTTTCTTGGAAGGGGATGTTTCTTTATGCTTTCCCTCCCCTTCCCCTCATTCCAAAAGTCCTGTTCAAAATACAACAGGATGCTCCCAGAATCTTGTTGGTGATTCCTTTTTGACTGAGATAGCATTGGTTCCCTCTTCTATGTTTAGTCAAGGGCAGTTGTCACAAGTTACCTCACAGGGTGGACCTACTCACACAAGACAAGGGATTTCTCATTCATCACCACCTATGCACTCATCAGCTGACACTGTGAGTGATAGGATTTTGATTTCACATAGACAACTTTCTTCCTGAGGACGTGCTTAGGGTCCTGCAGGAGGCCAGGAAACCCAGTTCTAGGAAATCTTTCTTATCCAAATGGAAGAGGTTTTCTGTTAGGTGTCTTTCTCGTAACTTGGATCCACTTTCAGTGGATGTTCTTTGGTTCTCTTAATCTGTGTTAACTGCTCAATGCTAGGTTGGCATTTCCTCTGATAAGGCCCACTTATCAGCTATTTCTGTTTGTCTGCCTTTCTCGCCTCCTTTCCTTCTAGATTTGAAGCTAAGCAATTCCTTAAAGGTGTTCTACATATTAGGCCTCCCAAGAAGCCTGTTCCTCCTTCCTGGGATCTTAATTTTGTTTTAGAAAAGTTGACCCAGGTTCCTTTTGAGCCTGCAGCTTCAGCTTCCTTGCAGCATTGCTCTTGGAAGACTGTTCTTCTGTTAGCCCTTACTTCTGCCAGATGGGCATCTGAGCTTCAGGCCCTTATGGCTTATCCTCCTTTTTTGGTGTTTCATAAGGACAGGGTGTCCCTTCATACTACTCATTATGTGCCCAAGGTGGTGAATGACTTGTCCCTTAATCAGTCTATTCATTTGCCCACTTTTTTCCCTTCTGTGCAATCTGCCAGTGAGAAGGTGCTCCATTCGTTGGATGTGCACCGACAACTCAGATTTTATTTAGATTAGAGTAAAACATTTTCAAAATGTGATTAACTGTTTGTTTCTTTTCATCCTAGGTTCTTAGGCTTGGCTGTGTTCAAGCAAACTGATTCTTCATGGATTTCTAAAATCATTTATTTTTGTTATGCCTTTCATGGTAAGAACCTTCCTTCTGCTAAGGTTCGTTCTACTAGAGTTGTGGTGTCCTCTGGTGCTTTTTTCAAGGGTTTGGATACTAACTCTTTTCTTGAGGCAGCTACTGGGACTTCTCTGCATACATTTACCAAGCACTACAAACTAGATTGAATTTCCTGAGTGAGAGCTGTTTTTTGTTAGGGCCGTCCTTCTTGGGTTCCTAGAGAGCTCTGCTGGTCTTTCCTCCTCCCTGTCTTCTTCCTGAGCTTTGGCCCTCTCCTTATTGTAATGAATACTGCAACAGTGAAATGGAAGGACATAGTACAGTCGTGTAAGATCTTAGCATAACAGTAGATGTCCTCTTCACTGTTACAGTATTCACTGCCTCCCTCCCTCCTCCCCTTGGTCCTTTTTCTCTTCTGGATGTACTGAATACTTATTTTCTCCTTGGACTGGTGTTCCTGCTGGGGCTCTCATTTCTGAGGATGGTACGTCTGGATGTCAGCTTTATGCCATACGCTACATGAGGAGCATATGTGTGACTTACGGGGTACCTTACAGCAACCTTAAGGCTTTGGTATACAGGCCAGATGACAGGCCGCCCTTGGCAGGAGATCCTTATTGCAATGAACACTGTAACAGTGAAGAGAAGGACATCTACAGTTATGGTAATATCTTGCACAACTGTACTTTCATGTTGAGGATACTTAGAGGAACAGAGAAGGTTGTCCTCAATCTGAGTACTAGAATACAGATAAGTTCCAGTGTCATGACTTTATTTTGAAGAGTTAGTCATGTTTTGAATGAGACTGAGCCTTGGAGCAAATAAAGAATGAGGGCAGCTCAAGGCTTTCAAGAAGTTGTATGTTTAATATAATCTAATAGGGCAAGAGTCAGGTCTCATATAGTGTGTTTTGAGAGAATCTGAGCTTGTTTGCCTGTAAAGGCATAGAAATAAGAGAAGGATGGGATTGTAGATGGCCTTAGTGTGACCCTGCAGTCCAAGTTAAGGGGTATAGCAGAGAGCAAGTGTCTGTATGCATTACCAGACTGCCCTTCATTTCCATGTAACAACTAATGGTAGTTTTTTTTGTATGTGCTAAGCATTATCACTTGTGACATAGGCAAACTTGCATTTATATAAAAGTAATCAAACTATATTTACAAGTTTATATTTATAAACATTGCACATCATATATATTGTTCTATACCTTATAGTCAACGCAACATTACATAAATGAATTCCTGCCTTCTCTTAAAGATCATTCCTCCTCCAAAACATTTTTCTACATATGTTATTCCACAATTTCCATTTTTCTGTGTAATTTACTCTTACCCTTTTCAGCTAGAGGTAGATTGCGTCTAACCTGCAAAAAAAAATAATCCTAGAGAAAATATTAAATGAGGATTATTGCTAGTGTTTTTTTGTGTACATGTGTTTCATGTGCACAAAACAGATTTCTAAAAATTTTCAGGGTAAGATAAAAGTGCAAATTTCCTCCTTACTAATATAGCCGCCACAGAGCACAATCTGTCTTACTTTTGGCAACATGACAGTTCAAAAAGATGAGTATTTAACTCCCTGAATGCATGTGAAGAAGATGTAGAACATGGCAGGTAACCACAGAATTGCTTTGAGGCAGGTGAAACAATCAACTGTTTTTTTTAGTTATATAAACGTTTTATGAAAGCAGATGGTAGATGTCCTTCTATTCAGTATGGGCAGTAAGGGTATAAGCATAATGCAGTTAGTATGTTACTCAAGTTTTGTATGACAACTTTTTTTCTTTTTTTTCCCCTCCTCTCCACAGCTGGCCATCAACTGCCACCATCTGTTCTCATTCACCAGGTCTATCGGGGTCACTGAGGAGATCACGGATGCCTGAGCCCCCCCCCCCAAAGCAACCTTTGGGAGGTGCCAGTTTTGTATGTGTGCAATTTTTTGACCAAAAAGTACACTGGCTGCAGCACTGGGCTCGCTAGGCTCTTAATGCTCCTATTGCAGTGAACCTAGACAGACCCGCCCCCCCCCCCCCCCGGATGGGTGAGATGGCAAAGGGACTCTCCCTCCCATCCCTTCCCATCCAGTGCCTGTGCCACTATGCAATCATGGGTCTGGGGTGTGTAATAAGTATTTATCCTTCTGCTCCATGGAACCAGATAATAGCTTTTGTTTCTGAGAGGATAATATTTTAAACAAATTAAAGGCATGGCATTGGGACTGTTATGGCTCCCTGCCTTAGCCAGCTTAGTGCTTGGACACTGGGAGCACAAAATGTGGTATACTGTCTACCATATCACTCAGCTCTTATAGGTTCATACTAGGCTATCTGCCCGAGGGCATTTATAAGCCTAGCCCATTGTTTTGTGGCTTACGCCACCCCTTTAGTATGGGGAACTATACCCATTATTTTGCTGTGCCTCTGTCGAGCAGTGACACTGAGGTAATTCCTGGGGTATATGATTTTGTCCCACGGATTTAGCATCATTATTCCTAGATTTATGATGATCCTCATGAAGTCAGATCTGTTTGTGGGAGTATACTTTATAAAATACATAAACAAAGCCTATACAAAGATTCAGTTCCACTAACTATATGGGGTCTAGTGTATAAACACCTTCTACTGGTGAAAAATAAGACGGTGCTTCTTTGTATGACCCTTTGCTATGATTTGTAATGCTTGGAGGTTGAGAGGAGCGGTGTCCACCATTTGAGAATATATTGTTTTATGTACATTTTATTGATGTATGTTTATGGAGTGGTTGCATTGAGTCATTTTAATAATTTGTCGTAGAACATGATAAATTACTAACTTTTTACAGTTTGTAGCTTATATTACCTCTGAAACAATTGATCATCTAGGTATTCAAATTAAATGTAATGGAACTAAAAAGTTTAACCTGAAAATTTCAGCAAGGCTACTTTTGTTAATAGCAACCTATGTAATAGTTGCCACCCTACATGTCTAAGGAGTATTATCAGGGGACATTTTATTCATGTAGCCAAGCTGACATCTGAAACATGGACTTTCTTGATGAATTTTTATTTATTTATTTATTTTGTTTTACTGATTAGTTCAAAATTCAAATGGGCTGTGAAAGAACTATTATTACTAGTATATATGATGAGAGTATCAAGCACAGTTATAGAACAAGTTTGGGCCTTTACTAAGTGACATTAATGTTGTAAGAGTAACTGGCAGAACCAAAGAAGCACGTTTATTTTGTTTTTATTTTTTGAGCGAATTGTTGTGGTGGCTGGTGATTTGGGTTCAACAGTAGAATTCTGAGGCAAGATAATAACAACACAGAGTGAGTAGAAAAGCACCACCAGCAAGCACAGTTGTTTTGCATGCTGAAATACTTGTATTATCTTGTTGAGAAGTGCTTACAAGCATTCTCAAAGAAATCAATTGTTGCTACTGACAGGGACTCCCTTCATCTGCCTATAGCAGTATTGAGAAAAAGCTGACTGCAAACTAGGTACAATTGTAAAAGTATTCTACATACTCGTAAGAGGACCTTCGTATTTAATAGAGCTGTGATCTTATGTACCTTACATTTGCTGATTTTATTCTGATACAGCACATTTTTTCTCTCATGGTAGCTGCTGGAAAGAATAGTCTGATATATTTCATCGTGCACTAACCTGATGGGAAAAATCAGTCTTCAGACATTCTGGAATGTAAACCGCACCTGGCAGTGGACACAATTATTTTTAACTTAGGACTATGCTAAGTTACGTATGCCATGCAGACTGCAAAAGTCTGTACTTTATTATTTTCTCCTTTTGTCCGTTGGGAAACTTGACTAATGTAGACACAATTTTAGTAATGTACTGTTATAAAAAATTTCTTCAGTAGCATAACTTGAGATCATTATAAAACTAAATGCCCACAGTACTAGCTTTAATTGTAATGTACTATGACACACATTTGTGCTTCAGAATTGCACATTTACAGTCTGCTTATGAGTGGCTCAAGCTATATACAGAATCAAAGTGCAGGCCCCACAGATGATAACAGTAGTATATGTTTTAACTGGAAAGTTGTGGTAGGGAATCATGATCTTACCAAGGTAATAGGCATGATACGTACGTTTGTAAATCAGAGGGGATAGAGTTTAAAAGAACTACTGGGAAACAATGGCATTTCAATTTCTGTTACTGACAGGGGAAACCCAAGCATAGTTGTGCTTTTTATGTTCCTTATGCCAGGTATGTTGACATAGGTCTACTTTTGAACTTGAAACATCATAAAGCTTGTAGCACTTGCAGCTTTTCTAGAGTGATTTATCTAGCAAGAGGTTCATTTTGCGAAACTTT